>NC_041405.2:154340253-154367753 GCF_900747795.2 Erpetoichthys calabaricus | reverse complement strand
TGCCTAACTTTTGTAAGTAAGCTGTAAGGAATGAGCCTGCCAAATTTCAGCCTTCTACCTACACGGGAAGTTGGAGAATTAGTGATGAGTCAGTCAGTCAGTCAGTCAGTCAGTCAGTGAGGGCTTTGCCTTTTATTAGTATAGATTTATTGACACCCTTCCTGGGATAGGTTCCTGCCTTGTGCCCTGTGTTGGCTGGGATTGGCTCCAGTAGACCCCCGTGACCATGTGTTCGGATTCAGCGGGTTGGAAAATGGATGGATGGATTTTTGCTCGTCTTGCAAAACACTTGCAGACTAAGTTACTTGCAATCCAAGGTTTTACTGTACTTTTACTGTACTTTGTATACAAGAAAGGAAAAAAATATATTTATATTTCAAAGGGTGCAGTTACTTTTTCACACAATTATAAATGTAAACGTAATACAAACATAGACTTTTGCAGTTGTCTGTGGACAGACCCCTCACACATACCGTCCCACAATCCTTTGCACTCCATTATTACAGTATTAGAGATACTGTGCAAACTTTATCAGTGCTGCCCCCCTGTGGTGCTGCTGGGTAATTGCTTGAGACATTTATTTTAAATCTAAGAAAGTTCCTTCTGTTATATTCCTAGGATCTGGACAGTAATATAATGTAACACACTTGCATGTTGTTGTTTTACATGGCACTGGAAGTGGCAACATTATATGCTGATTGGCACATGCCAGTATAAATTTCCATCTATTCTGCCCATGTGATAATATGACTATTACAAGGCTGCCAATCCAGTCTCCACCTCTGGCACATTGTGACTTGGGTGTCATTTGACCGGGCAAAACATGAATTATTATTCTTATTATTATTAAAACTGCCAGCTGGAGCAAGTCACTTCGCCCGCCTGTGCTCCAACTAGAAAAACAAAAGAAATGGCGCTAACTGTATTGTAGATATTGTCAGGTGTCAGCCTAATTATTATTAATGCCAACAATGGTGAAGATCTGCAATGTTTCCTTATTGGAACTTAAAATTATAATCAGCATGTTGCACACCCCCCACCCCAACTTCGCCTTCAAAAATACTTTTTTCTTGCTTTACACAGGGCCCTCTCAAAGGGGGCAGCATCTTACAATTCCAAGGCATTAACATAAATCCAAAAAAGAAACCCCAGAGATACTCAATCTGAAAGACGAGTTGCTGGAATCAAATCAAATCCCATCTAATGATGCTACAGAACACCGGGGAGGACAGCAGCCAAAGGCAGCATAATAGTCAGAAGGCGGCGTGAGCCCCCATCAGCTAGAGATTATCAGCCCCCCCCCCCACTATGACATTTTATTGTCAGATTTTGAAACTGCTTACTTGTTTGTTTGATGTCGCTACTGCTGCTCTCTATTATCGTACAGATCTGTCTCGGCTGCTACACAAATACACATTTCTCCCTTGAATGGCTCTCCTGCTGTGCAAACGTTGGATCCATTCATATCCAGGGACAGCCCCCTGCAAATAATTCCGCTTCCATCCAGTCAAAGACTATTTACTGAGGCAGAGTGAATCTGGGCAATCAGAAATGAGCTTTAGGAAACCGACAAGTCGTCAAGGAGTGAAGGTTGGCGGTTTGTCCCTCTTTTTATTTATGTTTACAAACACAGCACACACTCGACGCTTCAAGAGACCTCCGATGAGGGGGTGTGCTGAGGGAGGCCTTCCCATGGGGTGGGTGGAATGGTGTTAGTCAGTTTAGGTAGATAGAGATGAAAGGCATTATATAATAGATAGAAACATAAAAGGCACTGTATAAAACATAGATATTAAAGGCACTGTGTAATAGGTAGGAAAGGCACCATATGATATGGAATCACTGGGAAAGTGCAGGGCGTGCTGACCACACCGGGTGACACCATCTGAGGGGGTGACACCCAAATGACTGCCCATAATGTTCCAGGCTGAAATCAAAGCCAGGTGTCCATGTGCTACATTGGTTAAAATATAATCAGCTCTGCTAAGAAGTCAACCAGAGGCCTGTGAGGGTAGGGGTAGGGGTAGGGGTAGGGTCTAGATAGATAGATAGATAGATAGATAGATAGATAGATAGATAGATAGATAGATAGATAGATAGATAGATAGATAGATAGATAGATAGATAGATAGATAGATGTGAATGGCACTATATAATAGATAGATAGATAGATAGATAGATAGATAGATAGATAGATAGATAGATAGATAGATAGATAGATAGATAGATAGATAGATGTGAAAGGCACTATATAATAGATAAATAGATAACTGTGAAAGGCACTATATAATTGATAGATAGATAGATAGATAGATAGATAGATAGATAGATAGATAGATAGATAGATAGATGTGAAAGGCACTATATAATAGATAAATAGATAACTGTGAAAGGTACTATATAATTGATAGATAGATAGATAGATAGATAGATAGATAGATAGATAGATAGATAGATGTGAATGGCACTATATAATTGATAGATAGATAGATAGATAGATAGATAGATAGATAGATAGATAGATAGATAGATAGATAGATAGATAGATAGATAGATGTGAAAGGCACTATATAATAGATAGATAGATAGATAGATAGATAGATAGATAGATAGATAGATAGATAGATAGATAGATATCTACTCTCTATATATAAAATTCTAAGCCTAAAAGTGCAATGATTTTATGTGATGTTTTTATGTCACTTTTTTTGTCACACTTTAAATCAGGCTTATTTTAAAATCTACATATATATGTTTGGTATCATTCTTTTCAGAATGTATCGAACTTTAATGTGATGTTAGATTTTCAGATTCTTATTCTGTTTTTAAATTATAAACTAAAAAATATCAAGAACTCATGTCCCCAAAATGAGACTGTGCCAAGACATTTAAACACGCCAGGGGCCAGAAATAAAAGATACAGAGTAGGACAGTTGCTGTACATGATTTTAAACGTTCAAAGTGCTGTGCGAGATGCAGATCACGTGGCACGGCAGCAGCAGCAAGCCAGCAGCTGATCGAGCAAAGAGGAGGTAAAATAAAAACTGTATTTGTTTCCCATTGTATCACCATTTAAGAGGGGGTGTCGGAGGAGCGACCGTGTCATCTTGGGGTGCGTTCAGTTCCCCTCTTCACTGGTGCATAGCACAGACCAGGGGGGTTGGTGAGCGAAGCGAGCAGGGGGCGAACCCCCTAGTGTTTGTATGTGTGTATATATATATTTATATATATATATAAAACTAGAAATAATATACTGTAACATGTGGTTTAGAAAGCTATTACCTTATATTTTTACATGCGTATATACTGTAGATTCTAGTGATCATATACTATTTTCATGACCTTATGCTTCCTAAGCACAAAATATCCCAAAATTATCTCAAAAATGCCCACATGGAGTGGGTATTTCACTGTCAAACCCCAGCTAGTAACAAGAGGGTAAATGTCAAATCTTCATAAATAAAAAACATTTATTATATTAAAAACATGCACTGTAGCACAAGGAAGCTCCAAAGAGCACAAAAGGCAAAACGAGTTACCATAAAGGACCAAACCACCACCACCAACACCAACAGTTTTTTTCTTGTTACGCCCAAAAATCACACAAGGAATGCGTTGATGGGCTTTAACTGACCCTGTTTTGTGACAGTAAATCCAGTAAATTTACAAAAGCACTGAATAATCCCCATAGAGACTCACCAATGCCAGTGCATTCAATGAACCGCCAGGGACTGTGGGACTTCCTCAGCCTTTGTAGAGTTGAGGGCAGCCCCTTCATGGTGATGGGCAAATTGGAATCACTGGGCAGACTGATAAGCCATGAATGATCTGCTATTTGTCTGGACGCACAGTATATTAAATATCTTATGCACAATATATTGTATATGGAAATGTATTTGTTACAATATATTAAGGGAAATACCAGTATAAGATTTCTTTCATTTCAGATATAATCTTACCTTTGAACCACATATACCTTTGAACTACAAATATGCCACATTACATTGAAAGTATATGTCCAAATATTTTTCACATACAGTATGTTGTAATATATTTCATTTTTGTAAGGACTAGAGTGTCACAGAGAGGCACACAGCATCATATGTTATGGCACTCAGTGTGGACTTCATTCTCTTCTCCATTGCTACTGCCAGCAGGTCCAGCATGCATTCCATAATTGAGCCTACCCGTCATCCATATGGAGTTTGCATGTTCTTCCTGGGTCTTTTTGTCTTTTTTTTTTCCAAACATCCCCAAAGATGTGAAGGTTAATTTAACCATATTGGTCCCATGTGAGTGTGTGTGTGTGCACGAGTGAGCTTTATGATGGACTAGTGGCCTGTCCAGAATTGCTTCCTGTCTTGAAGACAGTGCTCCCAGGATAGGCTCCAGCCTTCCCAACTTACCCATAACATCATGCACCCATAGATTAATAAGTACTGGGAATATAATAATAATAATAATAATAATAATAATAATAATAATAATAATAATAACAACATTTATTTGTATAGCACGTTTTCATACAAAAAAGTAGCTCAAAGTCCTTTACATAATGAAGAAGAGTAAATAAAAAAAAATATAACAACATAAGAAATTAAAATAAGACAATATTAGTTAACATAAAAAAAGAGTAAGGTCCGATGGCCAGGGTGGACAGAAAAAACAAAAAAAAACCCAGACGGCTGGAGAAAAAAATAAAATCTGCAGGGGTTCCAGGCCACGAGACCACCCAGTCCCCTCTGGTCATTCTACCTAACATAAATGAAATAATCCTCTTGTGTCTAGGGTTCTCACGGAAGGACTTGATGATGAGGGACATGCAGACTTCTGATAACATGATATGATGCAGGCACCAGGAGTTGGGTAAGTGGGTTAGAATAATAATATGATGATGGATCGATTAGATCATTTATAGACTGGAGGAGCATGTTGTGCGGTTGTGGCTGGCAGTACTTAGAACTTCATGGTCCTCTGTACACACACTGATAAACCTGAACTTCAATTTGCCTCACTGCTTCAGAGTCCTGGGCTCAAAACTCAGCCAGATCATGGTCTTTATGGAGTTTTCATGTTCTCCCTATACAGTGGTTATTGTTCTCCTGTCCCAAAGATGGAAGAATCAGTAACTGTAAGCTGGTGCTAAATGGGCACATTTGGATGTGCACATGAATGTGCCCTGCGGTGGACTTATACATTCAGTTCCTCAGGACTCTGCCCTGAATTGAGTGGGTTTTATAACAGATGGATGACTAATACATGGTCAGCACCATGGCACGTATTGAGTGGGTCCCACATAGCACTCATTGTGCCCATTATCTCCAGAGTAGCCTTTTATAACTCATGACACTAGACAGCAAAAATCTTAGATATATATAATGGACATTCTAAACTAGGGAGCATGATGGCAAAGAGGTGGCACTGTTGCCTTGCCACAAAGAGAATGGGGATGAAGTTCCTTGCATGATCTTCACATGAGTCCAAAGAAATGCAGGTTAGGTGGACTGGCATTGTTATGTGTATGTATGTTCACCCTGTGATGAGCTGGCATTTATCCTGCCTTGTGCCCAGGGCTGTCTTAACGGCATTATAGGCCCCCGGGCAAAGCAGTGCACTGAGGCCCCTACCTACACAACCACTCAGCAAGTCACAACAAACATAGATTAGCATGGGGCCCCCGGGCAACTGTCCAGCATGCCCATGCGTTAAAATAGCCCGGCTTGTGCCCGTTGACCCTACTCTGGAGGAGTGGATTTAGAAAACGGGTGGCTGTATATTCTTACTCAATTGAAGTAAAACTATGGCACAACAGTGAATGAAAAGATGGAAATCTATGATTTTTGGAGGAAGATGACACTATTGGTATAAAAATTTGGACGTGAGCGCCAGTAGGCTTTGCACCCCAGGAACCAAGTTACCCAAACTCTTCTATGACGTTTCAGTAATTATTTATCTCTCTGATGCTGATCTTTCTGATCATAAAATATGGTCATCACGACAGCAAAAGATGAGAAGAATTCATCATTCACTGCAGAATGACGGTATCTGAGGGTTCTTCTCGAGTGCCTCTTTCTTTTGCATGATTTGGCTCAAAAACGAATCAGCACATCATCATCTCGTAACAGGCTTCAGCGTGGAGTTTGGTATTTTTCCGTCCAGCCGTTTTAGCTCTAGACCATCCTCAAGTAACTGTGACACACAGACAGATATCGATGATATCGGTATCAGGGGACCCTACAACATCGAGATCTGTTTAAAACCAGGGTAACACGCAAGGTGGCACTGTTGCCCCGTTAAACCCAACAGACAAATGCCCAGGACACAGGTTAAAAGCACCAATATGTTATTTATTAAAGAGTTCTTCTTTCACAGTGCCCTTCAAGCACCACAGCCACCATCAGACAATTAAATAAACACAATAAATTCTTAATTCTCTCCTGTGAACCCACTTGCTGGGTTCACAGCAGTCCTTCTTATAGTCCTTGACCAGGAAGTGCTGGCAAGTCACATGGACGGAAGGGCAGAAGCAGGGAAGATGGAGAACTTGCATTTTCTTCAGCCCGGAAGTACTTCAGGGCTTCCGTTCCCGTGACTTTGGAGTACTTCCGGGCTGTGCAGAAAGTAGAAACTCCCAGGTCCCCCTGCAGCAACTGCTGGCGGCACCCATGGTACCCAGCAGGGCTGTCAAGAGTCAAGTCAAGAGTTAAGAGAGTATTTATTGTCATTTCATCCATGTACAGTGCATCTGGAAAGTATTCCCAGCACATCACTTTTTCCACATTTTGTTATGTTACAGCCTTATTCCAAAATGGATTAAATTCATTTTTTTCCTCAGAATTCTACACACAACACCCCATAATGACAACGTGAAAAAGTTTACTTGAGATTTTTGCAAATTTATTAAAAATAAATAAATTGAGAAAGCACATGTCCATAAGTATTCACAGCCTTTGCCATGAAGTTCAAAATTGAGCTCAGGTGCATCCTGTTTCCCCTGATCATCCTTGAGATGTTTCTGCAGCTTCATTGGAGTCCACCTGTGGTAAATTCAGTTGACTGGACATGATTTGGAAAGGCACACACCTGTCTATATAAGGTCCTAGAGTTGACAGTTCATGTCAGAGCACACACCAAGCATAAAGTCAAAAGAATTGTCTGTAGACCTCCGAGACAGGATTGTCTCGAGGCACAAATCTGGGGAAGGTTACAGGAAAATTTCTGCTGCTTTGAAGGTCCCAATGAGCACAGTGGCCTCCATCATCCGTAAGTGGAAGAAGTTTGAAACCACCAGGACTCTTCCTAGAGCTGGCCGGCCATCTAAACTGAGCGATCGGGGGAGAAGGGCCTTAGTCAGGGAGGTGAGCAAGAACCCGATGGTCACTCTGTCAGAGCTCCAGAGGTCCTCTGTGGAGAGAGGAGAACCTTCCAGAAGGACAACCATCTCTGCAGCAGTCCATCAATCAGGCCTGTATGGTAGAGTGGCCAGACGGAAGCCACTCCTTAGTAAAAGGCACATGGCAGCCCGCCTGGAGTTTGCCAAAAGGCACCTGAACGACTCTCAGACCATGAGAAAGAAAATTCTCTGGTCTGATGAGACAAAGATTGAACTCTTTGGTGTGAATGCCAGGCGTCACGTTTGGAGGAAACCAGGCACCGCTCATCACCAGGCCAATACCATCCCTACAGTGAAGCATGGTGGTGGCAGCATCATGCTGTGGGGATGTTTTTCAGCGGCAGGGACTGGGAGACTAGTCAGGATAAAGGGAAAGATGACTGCAGCAATGTACAGAAACATCCTGGATGAAAACCTGCTCCAGAGCGCTCTTGACCTCAGACTGGGGCGACGGTTCATCTTTCAGCAGGACAACGACCCTAAGCACACAGCCAAGATATCAAAGGAGTGGCTTCAGGACAACTCTGTGAATGTCCTTGAGTGGCCCAGCCAGAGCCCAGACTTGAATCCGATTGAACATCTCTGGAGAGATCTTAAAATGGCTGTGCACCGACGCTTGCCGTCCAACCTGATGGAGCTTGAGAGGTGCTGCAAAGAGGAATGGGCGAAACTGGCCAAAGATAGGTGTGCCAAGCTGGTGGCATCATATTCAAAAAGACTTGAGGCTGGAATTGCTGCCAAAGGGGCATCGACAAAGTATTGAGCAAAGGCTGTGAATACTTATGGACATGGGATTTCTCAGTTTTTTTATTTTGAATAAATTTGCAAAAACCTCAAGTAAACTTTTTTCACGTTGTCATTATGGGGTGTTGTGTGCAGAATTCTGAGGAAAAAAATGAATTTAATCCATTTTGGAATAAGGCTGTAACATAACAAAAGGTGGAAAAAGTGATGCGCTGGGAATACTTTCCGGATGCACTGTACAGTAGTACAGCATACAGTGAAACGAAACAACGTTCCTCCAGGACCATAGTGCAACATAAAACACAGGACAATGAAGAATCCATGACACATAACATAAAGACACATAATATATAACAAGGGCAGCACGGTGGCTCACTGGGTAGCGCTGCTGCCTCGCAGTTGGGAGACCCGGGTTTGTTTCCCGGGTCCTCCCTGCGTGGAGTTTGCATGTTCTCCCCGTGTCTGCGTGGGTTTCCTCCAGGCGCTCCGGTTTCCTCCCACAGTCCAAAGACATGCAGGTTAGGTGGATTGGCGATTCTAAATTGGCCCTAGTGTGTGCTTGGTGTGTGGGTGTGTGTCCTGCGGTGGGTTGGCACCCTGCCCAGGATTGGTTCCTGCCTTGTGCCCTGTGTGGGCTAGGATTGGCTCCGGCAGACTCCTGTGACCCTGTGTTCGGATTCGGCGGGTTGGAAAATGGATGGATGGATATATAACAAGATGCATGTGAGTCAAATGTGCAAACATCAGAAGGCTAACAGAATGTCAGGTTATATAGCGCCTTGATGTGTGGAGTCACAGGAGGTTCTGCTCAAGCTTTATAACGCACTGGTGAGGCCTCATCTGGAGTCCTATGTGCAGTTTTGGTCTCCAGGCTACAAAAAGGACATAGCAGCTCTAGAAAAGGTCCAGAGAAGAGCAACTGGGCTGATTCAGGGCTACAGGGGATGAGTTCTGAGGAAAGATTAAAAGAGCTGAGCTTTTAAAGGAGATGAAGAGGAGACCTGAATGAAGTGTTTAAAATTATGAAGGGAATTAGTGCAGTGGATCGAGACGGTGACTTTAAAATGAGTTCATCAAGAACACGGGGACACAGCTGGAAACTTGTTAAGGGTAAATTTCACACAAACATTAGGAAGTTTTTCTTTACTCAAAGAACGATAGACACTTGGAATAAGCAACCAAGTAGTGTGGAAGACAATAAGACTTTATGGACTTTCAAAACTCGACTTGATGATTTTTTGGAAGAAATAAGTGGATAGGACTGGCGAGCTTTGTTGGGCTGAACGGCCTGTTCTCGTCCAGAGTGTTCTAATGTTCTAATGTGCAACCATGTGCAACACTGCAGAACAGAAAACATATATCAGAAATCAGACTGGTCCATGAGTGTTCAGGAGTCTGACTGCTTGGGGGAAAAAACTGTTACACATTCTGGAGGTGAGGGCCCGAATGCTTTGTTACCTTTTTCCCAATGGCAGGAGTGTAAACAGAGGATGTGAAGGGTGTGTTGGGTCATTCACAATGCAGCATGTGGTGTAAATGTCCATGATGGAGGGAAGAGCGACACCGATGATCTGATGACATGATGACATGATCTTCTCAGCTGTCTTCACTATCTGTTGTAGATCTTTGCGATCCCTGACCATGCAATTTCCAAACCAGACAGTGATGCAGTTGCTCAGGATGCTCTCTATGGTTCCTCTGTAGAATGTTGTTAGAGTAGCTGGTGGATGATGGGCTTTCCTCAGCCTATGCAGGAAGTAGAGGCGCTGCTGGGCTTTCTTGGCTAGAGAGCTGGGGCCTCATGTATAAACAGTGCGTATGCACAGAAATGTTGCGTACAAACGTTTCCACGCTCAAATCACGAAGTATAAAACCTAAACTTGGCATAAAGCCACGCACATTTCCACGGTACCTCATACCCTGGCGTATGCAAATTCTCCGCTCGGTTTTGCAGACTGGCGGCACCCAGCGTCAAAGCAGTGCTACTGTTCCTGTGTGGTTACCCTTTCTTTCTTAGATCCACATTCCTGACGCAGCTTTATAAATACACTGAAACTAACTGCATATTGTTTATTAGTGTAATGCATCTGATTGTAATTAACCTGTAACAATATAATGGTCCAGGGAATAGCCATAGCATTCCAAATACCATAACTGCTTTAGCGCTGTTACTTTCACTGCACCTTCTTTTCTTCTTTCAGCTGCTCCCGTTAGGGGTTGCCACAGAGGATCATCTTTTTCTATATTACTCTCACTGCACCACTCAGAGTATTTATATCACTGTATCTGAGTTTGGAATCACAGCTGCAGCTGATTGGAAAGAGAATTATCGGGATACAGCATCTCAAGCACACACTGCCTCAGCCATGCACACTGTCTATTTGAACTGCTCTCATACGGCAAACGCTTCAGAGCCTTTCCTGTACGGACCTCGCGGTTCAGAAACAGTTTCATCCCAAGAACTTTAAACGCACTCAGTCAGTCCATCAAGTGCTCCTTGTAGAACTGTTTGTACTTATAACTACAATTACCTCACTGTAAACTTGCACAACAGTTATAATATTGCACAACCTGTGCCACTTTATAAAGTGCGTATTTACATGATGATGGTATCATTTTTAAGATGAAATGTAGCAAAATATGTTGATTATATTACACAGATAAAACTTTAACTTCATTTAAATAATCTATATTGTTAATAATCAAACATGTGAGGACATGGTGCCGCAACACTGGCTAGTTCACGGATTATTCTGTACCTAGTGCTTTATTCCTGTTGGGCTGGTGCGACACTGGTAGAATAGATAGATAGAATAATTAAACACGTACTACGAAGATATTTCAATGTTCCTTAAATGTTTTGAAGAATCGGCGTTCTAAGCTTATAGATGGCTTGACGTCTATTACAGAGCTTATTGTGTGGTGATTGGATATTTGGAGAAAGAAAAGTAAGGACAAGAATTGGAGGTTAGTATGTTTGAAAGAGACAGTACTGCTGCAATAAATTATTTCATTGAAGGTCGCACACGGCACAGCAAGCCTCTTGCTTGAGACATGAACAAGCACTGCGCCACCATGTTCCTATGTTTAATAACATGCATCATGAAAAAGATATCCCGGATACATCTCAGTATTTAAATTATTCAGAGAGCTGTAATGTCATGAATGTAATGGATTCTGTGTCCTGTCGGAGGTAGAGAAAGCCCGTTTAAGAAGCAGGTAGTGATTCGCACACATAGAGCACATAGAAGATCAAATACAGAACAAAGCATTTAACGTGCTACTTTAGTTACGAAGGGATTTGAGAAACTAGTAAATGAAACGATTTTAAGATGAAGTTTATGAAGTTCTACTTTAATGTCAAAATAAACTACGTGATTAAAGTGGAAGATTCGAGATTAAAGTTGACATTTCATGCTTTTTTCCCACTGTGTGCCTATTTTTTTTGTCTGTACCCTAATAAGCTTTCATATGACACTCAAACGGTGGGCTACGAATCGCCTTTTCACGGCGACTTTGATATCTGACTTCTTTTTTATTTTGGGCACTGTGTGACTTTGTGAACTTGAGCTTTCGAGTTTCTCTGACACTATGTCACTTGATCAACTTTCTTTTGTTGATGATACCACTGTTTAAACCAACAAATAGTACGCTTTTCTTTGCCTCCACTTGGTATTCGCTGAAATTCTTATATTTTCCCCCTGTGCTTTTCCCATTGTCTTTTCACAGAAGGCTATTTATGTTGATTTGCATATTCAAAGAGGCGTAATTCTGGGAGGAGTTGGGGTGGGACAGCAGGCGCGTGCACGTGCGTTACTTTTCACACTGATTAGGATTTATGTAGCGGAAGAACGTGGAAGTTTGCGTACGCACAGATTCCTGCATCTGTGCGTACGCACATTCCCGCTTTTGTGCTTACGCCATGTTATAGTGTGAGTTCTACTCCCGGCGTTATACATGAGGGCACTGGTGTTGTGGGACCAGGTGAGGTTCTCTGCCAGGTGGACACCCAGGAATTTGGTGCTATTGATGACCTGCACAGTTGAGCCGTCAATGTTTAGTGGCAGATGATCACTTGTAGTCTTCCTAAAGTCAACAATCATCTCCTTTGTTTCGTCTGTGAAGCCGAACTCCAGATCCCATTGTGCCCCGTGGGAATCCGGGGCACCACTATGCTGCAGGGAAGTTTTGGGGGAAGGCAGTGTCCCAAAGTAGCTGCCTTCCCCCATCCTTCCATTCTTTGGGTCGGGTTGAGCTGCCAGCCGTCCATCACACCGGAGATCGAAATTTTTGATGAATCTAACGCTTTCACACCTCCCCAATAGACTATAGGTTATGGTGGTGGAAGCAAAAATGACTTTGAATCACCTAAATCTTCAAGCTTGGAGAATTTCCCGTTGGCCATCACGATCGCTGATCGAGAATTCGATAGAATGTATTAGAAGCCGGTCATTTCATTAGGTGTTAATTTCAGTCATCTGACGACTGCTCATCTCAGTAACCGAAGGCAAATGGAATGTAACGGAAAAAATCAATGAGACGGCAACTACAAGTAGACGGACGCACCTTCTCCCATCTGATACGGTGAGCAACCAGCGTACACTGGAGACTCTGGAAACCTCAAGGAACAAAGGGGAGCCTTTCTGCCTGCTTCCTGAGGCGTCCTTAGCAATGAAGACACCACTGAATGTCAGCTTGATTTTAAGAAGGCGAGATAAGAGAGCAGGAGGAAGACTTTTCCATTAAGCCTGACGTTATTAATGGCATTATCTGTCCCAGCTGCTCTTTAATAACCTGTCATATACGGAGATGGTAATTGGTCAGTATTCTCCAATGAGCGCCGCCAATTATTTTTGCTCTTTTCTTAAAATAATCCATGCAATGCTGTTGTGTCCCTCTCTGCTGAATTTCCGGTGTTTAATGTGCAGGACTGGTAACTACGCAACACGGCCCCGAGTCAGTGGGCAACCGAGAGAACAGGCGCAGATAGCATCAGCGATTCATTTCCTAATGACTTTGATGAAGGAGGGGGGAGTGGAAAGTTCAATGGGGGGGCGGGGGGGGAGTTTGTCATCGACAGCCCTCTACAACAACCCCACTGTCAGATTGTCCGATATCTGATCGCTAATTATTCCCGTTATCTACCTGCAAGGCCCAAACCAGGCGGTTTCCATCTCGCCTCAAGTCAGGCGGCCCGCTGTAAGGACATAGAGGGTTCAGAGCCATTAGGCGTAGCAGTCGGACGTGGGGGCCATTAGTCTGCTTTTACATGACAGGCCATTAAAGGGGAGTTTAACCAACAAGAGATATCGGGTTTGGAAGGGGGGGGCTTGGGAGAAGCAAATTGTGCTGACATTAGGCCGAGAATCGCTGCCAGCTTCCATTGTTCACAGATTGCTTTTCTTACATTTGAATGATTACGCTTATCGTGTCACACTAGCTGCCTGAATTTATGTCACAATACTTTTTTTATTTTTGTACATTTTTTTTTAATTATTATTTGATTTCATTCTGAATGTGCATCAAGCAAGCTGCAACCCGAAAATAAACCACAGTGGGCTGACGGTTGTCTCACCGTCACGAAGGTGTACAATTTATGGGCAACGTAGGCATCTATTTTTAAACTGTGAAACACCACTTAGATTCAAGTAAACAGTTGGCTAGGAGTAATCCTTCAAATCTTTCATGGCTCCATCATTTTGAAAAGTAGCCGGGGTGGTCCTAAACCTGAAGGTACGGGATAATTTAACAGCTAATGGCACTCTTCTAAGAAATACGGGGAGTCCATTAAGGCGGAGTTTGATTTGGGATGACCCAATAATTAGTAAATGAATCGATAAGTAAATAAAGCTAGAGTGGAAATATACCCTCGCGACAAGGCTGGCTTCAGTCTGAGAGAAAAGCAAGGGAAAGCAACAGGGGGAGACAAGGAGAAAGACGAAAGGACCAAGAGACTCTCCTACAAGGCTTCAGGCAGCAGCAGTTCACTGCAGTCTTCTTCAACATTTATAATATAATATAATAATATTATAATATAATACAATATAATATGCCCTGCGGCGGGCTGACGCCCTGCCCAGTGTTTGTTTCCTGCCTTGTGCCCTGTGTTGGCTGGGATTGGCTCCAGCAGACCCCCGTGACCCTGTGTTCGGATTCAGCGGGTTGGAAAATGGATGGATGGATAATATAATATAATATAATATAATATAATATAATATAATATAATATAATATAATATAATATAATATAATATAATATAATATAATATAAAGGATACCAGGGTGGCTGACACCCTGCCCGGGGTTTGTTTCCTGCCTTGCGCCCTGTGTTGGCTGGGATTGGTTCCAGCAGACCCCCGTGACCCTGTAGTTAGGATATAGCGGATCTATGTTCCTACCCTCACCTATGGTCATGAACTATGGGTAGTGACCGAAAGAACGAGATCGCGAATACAAACGGCTGAAATGAGTTTCCTCCGCAGGGTGTCTGGGCTCTCCCTTAAAGATAGGGTGAGAAGCTCAGTCATCCGGGAGGGGCTCAGAGTAGAGCCGCTGCTCCTCCGCATCGAGAGGAGTCAGATGAGGTGGCTCGGGCATCTGATCAGGATGCCTCCTGGACGCCTCCCTGGTGCGGTGTTCCGGGCACGTCTAACCGGGAGGAGGCCCCGGGGAAGACCCAGGACACGCTGGAGGGACTATGTCTCTCGACTGGCTTGGGAACGCCTTGGGATTCTCCCGGAAGAGCTAGAAGAAGTGGCTGGGGAGAGGGAAGTCTGGGCATCTCTGCTCAAGCTGCTGCCCCCGCGACCCGACCTCGGATAAGTGGGAGACAATGGATGGATGGATGGATGGATGGGTTGGATAATATTTGGATGGATGGATGGATACCAGAGTTTGTGTCCCAGGTCCTCCCTGCATGGTCTTTGCCTGTTCTTTCCTTTATCTGTGTGAGTTCTCTATTGGTGTTCCAGTTCCAGTCCTCCCACAGTCAAAAGACATGCAGGTTAGATGGACTGGCAATGCCAAAATGTCCCCTGGTGTGTGTGGGTATATTATATTATATTAGTCAGTCATTTTCCAACCTGCTATATCCTAACACAGGGTCATGGGGGTCTGCTGGAGCCATTCCCAGCCAGCACAGCGCACAAGGCAGGAAAAAATCCCATGCAGGACACACACACACATCAAGCACACACAAGGGACAATTTAGGATCACCAATACACCCAGCCTGCATGTCTTTGGAGTGTGGGAGGAAACCGGAGCACCCAGAGGAAACCCATGCAGACACAGGGAGAACATGCAAACTCCACGCAGGGAGGACCTGGGAAGCGAATTCAGGTCTCCTTACTGCGAGGCAGCAATGCTACCCACTGTGCCACCGTGCTGCCCTATATTATATTATATCCATCCATCCATTATCCAACCCTCTATATCCTAACTACAGGGTCACGGGGGCCTGCTGGAGCCAATCCCAGCCAACACAGGGCGCAAGGCAGGACACAAACTCTGGGTAGGGCGCCAGCCCACCGCAGGGCATATTATATTGTGTTATATTATAATTTTATTATATCTATCCATCCATCCATTTTCCAACCCGCTGAATCCGAACACAGGGTCACGGGGGTCTGCTGGAGCCAATCCCAGCCAACACAGGGCACAAAACAGGAACCAATCCCGGGCCGGGTGCCAACCCACTGCAGTGAAATAACTACATTCCCATAACACGATGATATTGCCAACTACATCGCCCTTTAGAGTCTGAACTTTGTCATAGGTTTATAGCTTTATGGAATCCGTATTGTCACTTGTACAGTCAAAATTTCATTTGAAGGTGCTAATCAAAATGCAGCAGGTTGCCACTCTCCGGCATCCAGATTCATGAGTATAATTACCTTACCTTGAAACATCAGTCTTCCTTACATGAAATGACGACCTTACTGTGAAACAACAGTACCTCTGACTACATCACCCTCTAGTGTCTGAACTCTGTTTTAGGATAATAGGTTTTATAGTGTCGTTATTGTCACTTTTATTTGCACATGCTAATCAAAAGACAGCATTATGCCACTCTTTGGTGACCCCGCTTAGTGATTATGACCACCTGACGTTGAAACTTCTGTCATTCTTTTGTTAAATTGTTAATTTACCTCAAAATGAAAACCTTATAGATTTATAGGTTAATAGGTTTTGTTGGGTCATTATTGTCACATGTACAGAGTACAGTGAAACTACAATGCTGCCTACCTGTGCTAGTCAACATGCACCATGTTGTAACTCTTGCTCCAGGATTATGGAGTAGAGTTAACTTACCTACAACAGAGGTCAGGTGTCGACATTGCCATCTAGTGTTAGAACTCTGCTACTGATGTTATCCCTGACTACATTGCCATCTAAAGTTTGAATGCTGCTACTAATGATATCTGAGACAACACGGCCTTCTAATTTCTAAACTGTTTGTGTGTGTTTTCCCTGCAATGAAGTGGCTCCCTGTCTAGTGTTTGTCACTGTTTTGCATGCTTTGCTAGCTGGGGTAGGCTCAGTCGTCCCAATCAACCCTGGTCTGGACTAGATAGATAGATAGATAGATAGATAGATAGATAGATAGATAGATAGATAGATAGATAGATAGATAGATAGGAAAGGCACTATATAATAGATAGATAGATAGATAGATAGATAGATAGATAGATAGATAGATAGATAGATAGATAGATAGATAGATAGGAAAGGCACTATATAATAAATAGATAGATAGATAGATAGATAGATAGATAGATAGATAGATAGATAGATACTTTATTAATCCAAAGGAGAAATTCACAAATTTCAGAGACTAAGCAGATTAAAAAAAGACATGGCATGATATTAATGATATTACAGTATATACTATCATCTATATATTCTCCTTCTCAAGCTTCAGTAAAGTTGTAATTTCCCCTTGGGGAGAAATCAAGTACATCTATCTTTGGCAACTCTTTTGAGCTTCAAGCTGTAGCCTCATACTTCCGGGCCGGAGAGACAGACACACACACTTCCACGCGTAGACATTTATATATAGGATTATTCACTTATTTTCCATCCTTGTTCAATTCAGGGTTTTGGTGAGTCAGTGCCCATTCCAGCAGGCACAAGACAGGAACAGCCATGAACAAGGTACCAGTCAATTGTCATCCCATATTATATTATATTATCCATCCATCCATTTTCCAACCCGCTGAATCCGAACACAGGGTCATGGGGGTCTGCTGGAGCCAATCCCAGCCAACACAGGGCCAAGGCAGGAACCAATCCCGGGCAGGGTGCCAACCCACCGAAGGACACACACAAACACACCCACACACCAAGCACACACCAGGGCCAATTTAGAATCGCCAATCCACCTAACCTGCATGTCTTTGGACTGTGGGAGGAAACCCACGCAGACACGGGGAGAACATGCAAACTCCACGCAGGGAGGACCCAGGAAGCGAACCCAGGTCCCCAGATCTCCCAATTGCGAGGCAGCAGCGCTACCCACTGTGCCACCGTGCCGCCCCTATATTATATTATATTATATTATATTATATTATATTATATTATATTATATTATATTATATTAGGAGGCTCTGTCCCCTGCTTGCTTTGCTTGCCAAGCCCCAGGTGGGTGCTACACACTAGCCACTTCCCAACTCTGCCGCTTGCATTTGGGGATGCGGATGTACAAATTAAACAGATTGTTATTTTCATGGGAATTGTTACATATGCATAATTGACCTAACTATTTTACATTACAGCAAGTAATTAACCATAGTAAAAAAAGGGTAAAACGTAATAAATTGAAAGAAAATTATGTTTCATGTTGCGTTAGAGGTATTCGTTGCGTAATCCGATTTTGTTCTCTTTGGCTTTGAAATTAACACGCAGATACTTTTTAAACTTACACTTTTACTGTAAAATGTCAGTAAAAACAATATTTGGAATTAACTTTTCGTCAATATCGCAATGAATTTTGATTCCATGTTTGGAGTTACATCGTGACAACGCAACGTATATCCATCCATCCAAACATTATCCAACCCGCTATATCCTAACTACAGGGTCACGGGGGTCTGCTGGAGCTAATCCCAGCCAACACAGGGCACAAGGCAGGAAACAAACCCTGGGCAGGGCTCAAGCCCACCGCAACATATTATATTATATTAAACAGATCCTCTTTGCTATTTTAATACCAGAATCCATTTGTTCATTACCTCATCTTCTCTAAATATTTCTATGATATTTAAATTCTCCAGACTCCAGACTGCAAGTATTTTAGTGGTACTTACTACATAAACTGTCCCCATTGATCTTTATTCACATAATGCCAATTTCTCTCTTCAGGGTTTGTATGTGCTTTGTGCATCAATGCAAAGTGTCTGACCCCAGGAATATGGAGCTGTGATTTAGTTCTGGTAACTGCTGGGTTGCTCTGCTTAAAAACACCAACAAAAAAAAAAAAAAACAGACTTCTCTCAAATAATCCACTTATTTCTATGCAGTGGTGATTTACTCTAAGAATTAAATGACAGAAAACTAACAGGTGACTTGTGTCTGCCTGATCTGTGCTCCTTCTAAGCTGTGATGGACGCAGGTTTGCTGAACTGTCACACAGACATGAGCACCGCAGCAGGGGTGCCAGCCCACCCAGACAACCTGCTAGACAAGGTGAGTCACAAGTGAAACAGACACTGTCACTGAATAAAGGGGCTGGAACAAGACTCCTGGTTTTAGGTGTGTGATCAGAGCTCACGCTCAATAATTATATTCACAATACGGCTTGGCATCTTTAACATAATTGCTGGCAAAATTCAAATAGCCATTCAAAGAAAATGGAACAAAACATATGTTCATAAATGAAATTGCAGTCCATTCCGTCTTCAATAACAAAGGAAATTTACTGAATAGCATAAGGTTATGTAACTTTCTCATCCCCATCTCATTCAATTCAGTGTCTTGGGGGTAGCTGGCTATCTGTACCTATTAATACACAATAAATACCATTTTATATAAGTTGCATTTCCACTATAAAAACTTGGGGACTTTTAAGCACCTGTAATTAATAAACTCAACACTCCTAATTGTATAAAATTGACTCACACTGGAAGCTATAATCCAATAAAAACAAGGGTAAGCTATTTTTAAACAAATCTCTATGCTATTTAATATTCTGTCACTAGAAGAATACAGTGTACTGTCAAAAAAAAAAAGTTTCCTATACTGTGAAAATCCTTGATTTCCATATAAAACATCTCTGAGAATGTCAGTACAATCATTGAATCTCAGTGGAAATGAAGGCTAATTTGACAATTAAATCCAGACACACTAGAGAACCTTGAACACACTCGTCATCATCAGAGCTTCAGAATGACTGCCAGCCGCTCACTGAGCACACACAGAGAGCCACCTACACACCGAGGGGTCTGTCTGGCATATAGTGCCTCTCACATACGTCCGTCTATCTATCTATCTATCTATCTATCTATCTATCTATCTATCTATCTATCTATCTATCTATCTATCTATCTATCTATCTATCTATCTATCTATCTATCTATCTATCTATCTATCTATCTATCTATCTATCTATCTAATCCTGCCTGCTATGCTAAAATTAATATCTATCCTGCCTACTATACTAAAAATAAAATCTATCCTGCCTACTATACTAAAAATAAAATCTATCCTGCCTACTATACTAAAAATAAAATCTATTCTACCTACTATATTAAAATTTCTATCTATCTATCTATCTATCTATCTATCTATCTATCTATCTATCTATCTATCTATCTATCTATCTATCTATCTATCTATCTATCTATCTAATCCTGCCTGCTATGCTAAAATTAATATCTATCCTGCCTACTATACTAAAAATAAAATCTATCCTGCCTACTATACTAAAAATAAAATCTATCCTGCCTACTATACTAAAAATAAAATCTATTCTACCTACTATATTAAAATTTCTATCTATCTATCTATCTATCTATCTATCTATCTATCTATCTATCTATCTATCTATCTATCTATCTATCTATCTATCTATCTATCATATAGTGCCTTTTGCATCTATCTATCTATCTATCTATCTATCTATCTATCTATCTATCTATCTATCTATCTATCTATCTATCTATCTATCTAATCCTGCCTGCTATGCTAAAATTAATATCTATCCTGCCTACTATACTAAAAATAAAATCTATTCTACCTACTATATTAAAATTTCTATCTATCTATCTATCTATCTATCTATCTATCTATCTATCTATCTATCTATCTATCTATCTATCTATCTATCTATCTATCTATCTATCTATCTATCTATCATATAGTGCCTTGTGCATCTATCTATCTATCTATCTATCTATCTATCTATCTATCTATCTATCTATCTATCTATCTATCTATCTATCTAATCCTGCCTGCTATGCTAAAATTAATATCTATCCTGCCTACTATACTAAAAATAAAATCTATTCTACCTACTATATTAAAATTTCTATCTATCTATCTAGAGAAAAGCCAAGCAAAATGACACCTTTTATTGGCTAACTAGAAAGATTACAATATGCAAGCTTTCGAGGCAACTCAGGCCCCTTCTTCAGGCAAGATGTAATCAATCTACAATCTACAATTTACATCTTGCCTGAAGAAGGGGCCTGAGTTGCCTCGAAAGCTTGCATATTGTAATCTTTCTAGTTAGCCAATAAAAGGTGTCATTTTGCTTGGCTTTTCTCTACATTCATAATGGCTAACACGGTACAACACCCTAGTACTATATCTATCTATCTATCTATCTATCTATCTATCTATCTATCTATCTATCTATCTATCTATCTATCTATCTATCTATCTATCTATCTATCTATCTATCTATCTATCTATCTATCTATCTATCTAATTATGTTCTTAATTTACAAATTATATTTTCTTCTCATAAGAAAGCAGCTCCACAGTAATGGAATTGTAGCTAAGAACAGAAATTGGAAGTCCATACAAGATGGCAGGACTACCTAATGCTCCATAATCCACAATCATTATCATCATATCAACATTGTGAATAATTCTGTTAAATAGTAAATATAAGACTTCAGGTCCGTTGCTCTATTTTCTGAACCTATTCTTTGAATTAGATAGATAGATAGATAGATAGATAGATAGATAGATAGATAGATAGATAGATAGATAGATAGATAGATAGATAGATAGATAGATAGATAGACAGATGTGAAAGGCATTATATGATAGATAGATAGATAGATAGATAGATAGATAGATAGATAGATAGATAGATAGATAGATAGATAGATAGATAGATAGATAGATAGATAGATAGATAGAATGAAAGGCACTATATGATAGATAGATTTATTAACTTAGCACACTCATCTTTGTAATGTGAAAGGAAATGGAAAAAAATGATAAATAAAAATAGTAAGTAAATAAATAAATAAATAAATATAAACACTGAAAAAACATGGGGACTCCAGACAAGAAATGAATCATTCTGTGGTTCCTTGTAGACCCTTTGCTCGACCATTTTATTATGTCAGGCCTCACTGTGCGTGTGTGTGTGTCTTGGGGGTGTTTGGAAAGAATTGGGTGGGCAAGACATAAACCATTTTAAAATCAGAAGCTTTTGTATAATGGGGGTGAATTCTGGGAGATTAGAGTGAATCAATTCATGACTATCCATCAAATCTCAGGGGTTTGGGGAAGGCTGGGGGGTTGGTGTTTGTTCACCCATGGAAGTGGTGGAAGACTGATGTAAGGTCTGGGAATTGAGGTCTCCTTTGGTTATACAATGCTTACATTGAGGCGTTCTTGCTTCTGAACCCCATCCCCCCCCCCCCCCCCCCCCAGGACCTCTGACCCCTGTAGTATTGCCCCTACTTTGTGGACAAAATCTTTATTGTATAGTAAACTACTTGGCATGGTACAAAAGGTCAAGAAAACCTGAGTTTAACATGAATGAATGAGCAGCAAAGGTCCATTCAAAATCAGGAACCAAATAGTATTTCACTAATCTGTTACCATCTGTTTGTGGGCATCTAAACATTTTACAGATGTATAAACAGAACTGGCTGTAACATTTTTGCTGCCCTAGGCAAAGTTGAAAAATGCCAACTGCCACCTACTTTGCTTTGAATGGAATCGTCACTGCCAGACCTGTACAGACAATTCTGGATTGGGGACAGTGAAGTATAGAGGGGTTGGATAAAGAACAGATCATTTATATGAGAATGTGTAAGAGGACGTTGATTATTCAGAACAAAGTCTGCTTACAAGACAAATTTCAGAAAAATATGACCTTGAAAGGCAGTTTATTTATCGGGTTTACTATTTTCTCTTTTTAAAGGGCAAAACTCTGGAAATAACAATACTATTTAAACCTTTGGATGTTTCTACACTTTATGATGATGGTGCCAGTCTAGTTTTAAAACTACCAAATCAGCCATGATACATATAAATGCCATTACAATTAATTAATTAAATTGATAAATAAGAGAATCACAAAAATGAATGACACTGAAGCATAATGATTACCTTTAAAGAATAATCTTTCCCACAATTCCTACTTACGTTAATCCTCGTGTATGCAAATAAGGCGATTTAACTATCCAATCATTGCACAAATGCTCAAAGTGAGAGGCGGAGTATTGAGAACTGCGTTAGGGTGCCAAGAGGGAACCTCATTCTTGGCGCTGAACAACTGTGAACGATATTTGCAAAGTTTTGACGCCAAGTGTTAATGTTAAGGCCATTTGGGAGATGATTATTGAAATAAATGAGCCTTTAGCAACGCGTTCAAGAGCTGCAGTCCTGTTTGTCGTTTTGATCGTTTAATTTTATTTTGCCATGTCTGCGTGTTCTATACTATGCCAGTTAGATTATTATTATTATCATTATTATTATTATTCGGAGTAGTAGTAGCAGTATCACTATTATTGTTGTTGTTGGATTTTGTTTCGCTAATATGCAAAGCCAGCATACATATCCTCGGACAGTCTTATTGAGGCCTAATTTTAACAGGACGGTATTTTAAAAAAATACCCAATCCTCCCCCATACACACATTTTGCCACTCTAGACAACTAGCTAGTTCGTCTGAATTGTGGAGCGATCTTTCTGGAAGCATCATATGGATGGTTCTTCTGGAAACCAAAACGTCCCCCCCCCCCTATGGCATTGTTTTGAAAAGCCATTTCTTACGGGTGTACTGTGGACCACCTGACCTGCTGGGTCATAAAGTTCCTTCTGCACAGATCGCTACGTTAAATGCGAGCGGCGTCATGAGCGGCACTGATGTCACGCACAATTGAGTTTCGAAGCGTCGTCAACTTCAGAACGGCTCACTATTATATATCGGCGTTTATTTTTTTCACTTTTTTTTCTTAATTTAAAATAATTTGCTTCATCACATTTTTCCGTGTGTCCTTGGTGAGAGTGTGTGCCCTGCGGTGGGCTGGCACCTTGACCGGGATTTGTTCTTGCCTTGCGCCCTGTGCTGGCTGGGATTGGCTCCACCAGACCCCCGTGACCCTGTGTTGGGATCTAGGGGGTTGCAAAACGACTGACTGAATAACTGACTGACTGACATTTTTTCGTATCGAAAACACAGTGGCAGCGCTGGCGCTTCGCAGCAAGGAGAACAGAATTTGTTTCCCGGGTCCTTCCTGTGTGCATTTTACATATTTTCAACGTGTTAGTGTGGGTTTCCTCTGTCTGCTCCGTTTTTCTCCCACAGTCCAAAGATAAGCTGGTTAGGGGAATTACCGACACTGGATTGGTTGTACAAGTACAATGTTCGCCCTGCGAAGGACTGGCACCCTGTCCAGGGTTTGTTCCTGCCTCACGCCCTATGCTAGCTGCTGTAGGTTTCCGCGATCCTGGTATGGATTAAACGGGTTAGAAATTAACTTTACATTTTTTTTTGTATTGCACTCTGCTTATGTACTATCACCGGGGAAAATTTTTGTGACCTAACAAATTAATCTAATTCCAGGCTGCAAAGAGTCGAAGCCTATTCAAACATCCCTGGGCGCAAATGGGCATTACCCAGCGTTCAAAGGGGCGTCTGTCTGCTCACTCACGCACACACAAGTTATTTACATTAGCTGAGCAATCAATCAGAGAAGTAGGAGAGGTGCGCACCCCAAGGTGAACAAGCAAGCTGCGCACGCGCGTTAAAAGACTGCTCACCCACAATTCGATCGCTGGGCCGCTGGGGTCCGTGAAGCAGCGGCATTGTCCACCGTTCTACACATAAAAATATACACAAGTTTAACATCCAAACCAATTATTTAACATGTTTTCGTCTGATTTAATTTAGCAATTAGAACAATACATTCGTCCGCCATTCTTTTATCACTTTTTCCTTTACTGGGTTTAACCAAATTTGAACAGAATGTCGGTACATCGCACTTCACACGAAGGACTACATTTAACGATCATTGTTAAAACAAAATACGATTGTTTCATTATAAGGATATTTATAATGCCTTGTGAAATCATTCACCCCCCTCGCTGTTTGTCCGGTTTTGTCGCATTACAATCTAGAATTAAAATGGATTGGCGCTGGACGTACATGATATAATGACACAGGACATTGAAGGCAAATTTTGCCCGCATTCATGTCCATTCACTGCTTTCTCAAACGCGCTTTATCCAATTTAGAGTCGCGGGGAGGCGCTGGAGCCAGGGCCGGATTTTCCTATAGGCTAACTAGGCTTCAGCCTAGGGCCTCAAGATCAAGAGGGGCCTACATTCAAATTGTTAGCAAAATTAAAATTACACTATTCTAAAAACAGTGAACACTAAAACACTGAACCGAAAATAAAGAGAAATTCTACGCATATGACTAATAAACAAACATAAAAATGTATTGGTTAAGATCAACACGTATTACGTATTTTATTATCTCTCATGTAATTTACAAACTTAAAAATGGAAGGTGAAAGGCCTCATAAGTGGAATAGCCTAGGGCCTCTTTTCATATAAATCCGGCCCTGGCTGGAGCCCACCCTGGCAGTACAGGGAGTTAGACGGGAAATACCCTGGACAGAGCGCCGCTAAAGTCGCAGGACCGACTCACTCCGGAGTCAACTTAAGGTCGACAAGTAACATAACCAGCGTGCTTAGGGGTGACTGGATGAAAAACAGAGGCAAATACTCGCCGACACGAGATAAACGTGCAGAACGGGCAACAGCAGTCGGGGTTTGAATTTGCTAAGTCCGTGAGCTGTTAGGGGTGACTCGCTAACATCTTATTTATTACGGGCTTAGACACCACATCTCGCCACCGTTATTCTGGAGTGGGATGGGATTCCCCGTGGAGTTTTGCGCATTTGACGCGGGGGTGGGAGTCCTCTGTGGAGGTTTCGCAGGAGTCCTCCGGGCATTTCACAGGGCATAAAGGGAGGGGATGAGGGTCTGCCTCTCGAAGATCAGGGACTGAGTGACGGAGGCAAACAGAGCCCACCTTAGTGCTCCTTTTACGGCTTGCTATTGCTAAAATACAATGATAACGTTAAACAGTGGAAACACTGTAGGTGTTGTAGTGTGTAAAATAACCGTAAATCCTCTATTTCTCACATTGTGGTTATTTATTATTTGGAAATGTACGTTAATGTCTTGCAAAATATAACACACTGAGAAAACCCTGTGTAATATATATATATATATATATATATATATATATATATATATATATATATATATATATATATATATATATATTGAACCCTTTATCATTTTTTAGATCTAGTGAAAGATAAAGTATTACCGGATAGGGCGTATATATATATATATATATACGGCGTAGATATATATAGATATATGTAGATATATATATAGGTGGCGCAATGGTAGCGCTGCTGCTTCGCAGTTAGGAGACCTGAGGTTCGCTTCCCCGGTCCTCCCTGCGTGGAGTTTGCATGTTCTCTCCCGTGTCTGCGTGGGTTTCCTCCCACAGTCCAAAGACATGAAGGTTAGGTGGATTGGCGATTCTAAAATTGGCCCTAGTGTGTGCTTGGTGTGTGTTTGTGTGTGTCCTGCGGTGGGTGGCACCCTGCCCGGGATTGGTTCCTGCCTTGTGCCCTGTGTTGGTTGGGATTGGCTCCAGCAGACCCCCATGACCGTGTGTTCGGATTCTGCGGGTTGGAAAATGGATGGACATATATATATATATATATATATATATATATATGTATATATATATATATATATATATATATATATATATATGCTGTATATATATATATACTGAATATATGGAAGGGGAGGTGGAGGCGGCGTGCACAATGATTATAATTTTAAGTTCCAACAAAGAAATTTTGCACATCTTAACCATTGTTAGCATCATTTATTGTTAGGCAGTCACCTTACAATATTTGAAATATAGTTGGATCCATTTATTTATTTTTTTTCAGTTGGAGCCCAGGCACGTGAAGTGACTTGCTCAGAGTTACACTTTGTCAGCGGAGGGATTTGAAATCCAGAGCTTTAAATATTTTGCCATACTGCCTCAACTCAAAAATGTATACATGGCAACATATGTTGAACAAACTGTATTTCATAAATAGTCAAAATGAATTATTTGGTTAATTGATATATATTGCCGGTATGTATGTATTTCTTATGCGCTGTAAAAATTACATGTGCCGATGTGTATCTTCCGAGCGACACCAGAGGAACCAGCTGTTGTTCCCAGAAGATCCATGAAGTTTCTAGAATTACATTTTATTTATTTACACCTGTAACAGGTTCCTGCGGTGGGCTGGCGCCCTGCCCGGAGTTTGTTTCCTGCCTTGCGCCCTGTGTTGGCTGGGATTGGCTCCAGCAGACCCCCGTGACCCTGTAGTTAGGCTATGGACGCAGATCCATTGCTTGGTAAATAATCATTTCCATTCAGGAATCTTTTGCGATCTTTGGTTTTTGAAAAAGTTTAAAATATGTGAACACGACAGAAATCTTTAAATTACGGCGACCAAGCAGGATGCTGACAGATCAAGAAAGAAGGAACTAATCTTTCTTTATTATGCAAGCAAGAGTCCGTTTAAAATCAGGAATCGAACTGGTGTTTCACAAATCTGCAATCCTCTCTGCACATGGATATTTATGGAGTTACAGATGTTACAGATGTAAATTAAATAAAGGCTCTTTCAGGAATCTTCCCGTGGATTGTTCTTTTAGGCATCAGTCTCTTTATTTTTAAGAAATCGGGACCATCTCCTGTGTGGAATTTGCACTTTCTCCTTGTGTTCATCTACTCCGCTTTCCTGCCACATCACCAAAGAGGCACTTGCTAAGTTGATGTACATCGAGTTGGTCAATCCATT